>NW_022146198.1:843204-846166 GCF_002938485.1 Sitophilus oryzae | reverse complement strand
TCTGTTCAAGCCTTCTGTCAATCCGAAGATTGTTCTTACTTAAATCAAGGAAAGTCATTGATTTTTCTAGGTCGTAAATTTTGGAATCTTCCAGATTCTTAAGTTCTGCTTTAATTTCGTTTCCACTTAGAAAGCAGAACGGTTCTGGTTCAGTTAATGGAATTTCTTTTTACTTGATATTCTGCTTATGATTTGAGTTACCTAACCTAACCAAAAATACTATTATTCAAACTAAACGAAAATATTCTCTTATCTATACTAATATATAAAATCCGTAAGTGACTGACTCACTCATTAATCACGATTTAGAGGTTCGATAAGAACGGATTTTTCGAAATTCCAGTTCCAAAGGATTATTTCTTATTTAAAAAACGGCCAAGTTTCCGAAAAAACGCTTAAACACGTACATTTTATTTTGTTTTTTTAAATATTTTAAGATTTTTTAAAAATGTATACAGGGCGTTTCAAAAAATCTGGTCATTGATTAATCACGATGCTGCTTAAAGCGCTTGACGTAAAAAGCTGATTTTTGGAAAACGGATTGACTTTAGGGTGTAGAGGTTCGATAAGAAGGGATTTTTCGAAACTCAAATTATAAGGGGGTGAAACTATCTCTCAAATATTAAAATATTTTTTATTTAAAAACCGGTCAGTTTTTCGGAAAAACTTTTAAACACGTATATTTTATTTTGTTGTTTTACATATTTTAAGATTTTTTATAAATTTATACAGGGTGTTTCATAAAATATAACCATTGAGTAATCACGATTCTACTTAAACTGCTTGACGTTTAAAGCTGATTTTTGGCAAACGGATTGACTATGGGGTGTATAGGTTCGATAAGCAGGGGTTTCGCGAATCTCAACTTCCAAGAGGGTGAAGACGCCCCTCAAATATTATAATATTTGTTATTTAAAAAACGGTTAGTCTTTCGGGAAAACGCTTGGACAAGCATAATTTATTTGGTTTTTTTACATATTTTGAAATTTTTTAAAAAATCATACTGGGTGTTCCAAAAAGTTGGGTAATTTCTTAACCACGATTCTGCTTAAACTGCATGACGTAAAAAGCTTATTTTTGGCAAACGGATTTTTCGAAAGTCAAATTCCAACGAGATGAAACTACCCTCAAATATTACCAAGTTATATAATAAAATCGCCATATTGTTTTTTCTCATGCTGACAAAAATGTGAGAAAATTTTGTCCAGTTTTTATGTTAATGGAAATTCTTGCTTTGCTTTATCATCACCATTACAAATGATTAATTCGACGCGAACGAAGTCGCTGGTACACGCTAGTAGTATATAAAATCCTTAAGTGACTGACTCACTGATTAATCACGATCCTGCTCAAACCACTCAACGTAAGAAGCTCAATTTTGGCATACAAGTTGATTCTAGGGTGTAGAGGTTCAATAAGAGCGGATTTTTCGAAATTCCAGTTCCAAGGGGGTAAAACCACCCCTCAAATATTACAATATTTTCTATTTAAAAAACGACCAAGTTTCCGAAAAAACGCTTAAACACGTACATTTTATTTTATTTTTTACATATTTTAAGCTTTTTTAAAAATGTATACAGGGTGTTTCGAAAAATCTGGTCATTGATTAATCACGATCCTGCTTAAAGCGCTTCACGTAATAAGCTGATTTTTGGAAAACGGATTGACTTTAGGGTATAAAGGTTCGATAAGAAGGGATTTTTCGAAACTTGAATTTTAAGGGGGTGAAACCACCCCTCAAATATTAGAATATTTTTTATTTACAAAAAACCGGTGATTTTTTCGGAAAAACTCTTAAACACGTATATTTTATTTTGTTGTTTTACATATTTTGAGATTTTTTAAAAATTTATACAGGGTGCTTCATAAAATATGACCATTGAGTAATCACGATTCTACTTAAACTGCTTGACGTTTAAAGCTGATTTTTGGCAAACGGAATGACTGTGGAGTGTAGAGGTTCGATAAGGAGGGGTTTCTCGAATCTCAAATTCCAAGAGGGTAAAAACGCCCCTTAAATATTACAATATTCGTTATTTAAAAAACGGTTAGTTTTTCGGGAAATCGCTTGGACACGCATAATTTATTTTGTATTTTTACACATTTTGAAATTTTTTAAAAAATCATACAGGGTGTTTCAAAAAGTTGGGTAATTGATTAACCACGATTCTGCTTAAACTGCTTGACGTAAAAAGCTTATTTTTGGCAAACGTATTTTTCGAAAGTCAAATTCCAACGAGATGAAACCACCCCTCAAATATTACCAAGTTATATAATAATATCCCCATATTGTTTTTTCTCATGCTGACATAAATGTGAGAAAATTTTATCCAGTTTGTATGTTAATGGAAATTCTTGCCTTGCTTTATCATCACCATTACAAATGATTAACTAGTATATTACATAAATATATTCCTCTTCTATAATTAAAAAAAAATAAAAATAGTGTATAATTAAGGACATTAAGGAAGCGTAGAAAAAATGTTCCGTCAGAAATGGCTTTGTGCTTTCAGCTTATAGCACCTCGGTTTTGCAATTACCCCGATTCAGTAAAGCGGCGGAGATTCGTCTACGTCTTGTTTTTTTCTTGATCTATCTGAAAAGGAATTCCTTACAAACACCAATAATTCCCAAACAGGCAAATTGATCTTCTTCGAACGTATCACGTCGGACCCATCCTTCCGTATTACAATTGGAAAAACAACCGGTGCCCTTTTCGAGCGCTAGCGCGCTAAAAACCCACCAGATTTATATCTGTTCGACTCGAATTAGTCCTGATGAGTCCCCGTCGAACTGCCATCTTTCGCTTAGGCTTTTTTCCTATTCGGAAAATGTCTTTTTGTCGGTGTTGCGCTGCCGTCCGTCCGCTACATTTTCCTTACACGGCTTTGCGGCGTTTTTCTCCTTTTAGCTACCAGAAGTCGTAAAATTTTTAAAGCGTATGCCACTAACACTGCCCGAT